>NW_028227263.1:8355000-8375000 GCF_978045245.1 Mus caroli | reverse complement strand
TGTGATATGTGGGTTGTGCATAAACAATGGGGCAGCTTCTGTCTTTGTTGGATTTAAATGAAAAGCCCCCTAGATATTAATGTGTGGACTTCATTTGTTAGCCCGCTAAGTCAGGGACTTATAACAAAAGCTTTGTAAACAAAAGATTAAACTGAATCGAGCTTTAGAAAATGAAAGGAAAACAAGAGTCAAGTAATCACAGATCAGACTGGAGCTGCCTAGATGGGAATCAGTGCGGGCTACTGGAGTGGAAAATGTTTAATTGAACTATTTCATTACGCGGAAGTTTATGTCCCCCTTGCAGAATCCAAAATATTGGTTATCAGAAAAGCTATTTTTTCCTCTCCCTTTAAAGAGATGGCCCTCCAAAGAAGCAACCTACAGCGAGAGTCTGCGTACCACTGTGGGCTACGAAGCTACCCATACCTGTTGGCCTTGATATGGGTACAGGGTTTGGGCTGTCTGGCATTTTCCTTCCCAGAATGAGTATCCACCACCCCCGAACCAGAAGCAGTCTGGTAGTGACCCCAACCTGTGTGGGGCATCATGCACTCTTGTACTAACCTTGGGTAACCTTTCGGGGTCACCTGGATGTCTGGGTATCACTTTCTGCAACCTCTGGAAGCCGTAATCTATGGTTGGCTCATTAAGGGCTGCAACAGGGACACACAAACACAGGGTAAGTCAGTCACTGCCATTCCACCATCCACTGTGCAGTTACTGCATGCTTACATACAGATGTGCAGTTCTTCCCCACTATGCCTCCACAGAAGCACCCCTGCATGTTGGCCCTGCCTTAAGGAGCAGACTCCCCCCCCCACTTCTTCTGTACATAAAAGCAATGATTATTTCTAATCTATAATTAGACTAGAAGAAAGTCAAAGGGTGGCTCCGTATATTGTAAAAATGGCGGTGCAGTCCCACAGTGACAGGTCTTGAGGCCATATATAGCCATCACCACAGCCATGATGTGGCGCCTGCATCACACGGTGCGTTCCTCACCAGCCAGGGATTTATGGGAAACTGGCAATTATGACATATGTCCGGCTATTGCTAGCCTCAGATTTATCCCTGTGGTCCTTTTTTGTCTAGCATATTGCCTGAGCACAGACCAGGCAGGAGGAACACTTACTCTTGCAAAGCTTTAATAATCTGTGAATGGCTGACTACAAACTGATATAGAGCGCTATCATTCCACAGCTGCAATCCACCAGCCCCACGAAATTGCCGGCCACAAATAGTAATTAATCTTTTTATCCCTCAAATTGTAATTTTGACTATGAACTGTGCGTGGCCATAAATCAGAGGCACATGCACCCTGTACAGTGCATGAATCACAGCCGGGACTCCATTCGACTGCACACACTGTGTTTAACAAGCTTTCTAAGGAGCCATCGGGCTTTATTACGGCTCTGCCTGACTCCAACAAAAACTGAGCCCGGAGGCCCGGGGACACGAGTTAAGATGAAAATACTTATTAGAGTACATTATTTCTTGATGTAGATATCGTTTTCTGTGGAGTAACTCCATGGTGCACGGCGAGACATAAATCAGGAGGTTTTCGGAGACTAATAAGACCTGCCGCCATCTATTCATTACTCCGCCCGCAATTTGGGCCATCACTCATTAGTAATTTGATGATTAACGCCACCCAGGTCTGTGGAGTGCGGGAGAACACAAAAGGCCATAGCTTCCTAAGAGGAAGCTTGGGGCTGCCTTGGAAAGTGCTCTCCACAATAATTGGTCACCATTATCCTCGAGTGCTGGGCTGTCGGTGTGTCTTGTAAGCAACCCAGGACGCCTTACACGTACACTCAATAATGCGCCTGAAAGTTGAGGACCACAATATGATTTGACATTCCATCATACATCCTGGAGACAAAGGTCCGCACAGGAATGTGAAGTAAGACATTTTCTTGTTAATAAAGCATTGATCCGATGTATTGATTTTACATGACACGGCTTTTGCTGGGATTTTGCCCTCTTTTTTCTTTGCAAATAGTAAAACCCTTCAAAATGCCTTGGTGTATGTGACATGGCAAAATTTCTAACTCTCTGTGATGTAAATTCTATATGTGTAAAACCACTTCATAATCAGCCCATTAATCATCAGAAGCTGTCAGCATTGACTGGGGGGACAATTTGTCATGTCTCTGCCTCGGCACAGGCAAGGGTGTCAGGCAAAAATGCAGTGTGGGCATCAGGGAGGATGGGCTCCAGTCCCAGCAAACGACTTGGTCCAAAAAGGGTAAGATGGAGTATTATGTTTCTTGATCGGGGTGGTGAGGGGGGAAGGTAGCCCAGTGTGCATTCCTAGCATGTCATGTTTCTCCTCTCTGCCAGCTAATCACCACGACTGTTTGACTTAATGAATCGGCCTGATGAAAGGTGATCAGAAAAGATAGATGGGCAGCCGTTATTGATCTCATGCAAATGCCCCTGACAGGTGATAGGCGCTTTAATGCAAGCTCTTAGAAGCTTTATGACTGTGATAAGCATACACTCACTCTAGCAGAGACGTTCTCCAGTGTCTTGGCTGAAATGGTACTCTTCTATGACCCACAGTGTCACGTAAACAGTATAAATATGAGGGCACCTTTCATCTCTCGATTCGAACCAACAGGCATGAGCAGCATGAATATACCACCAAAGTAAGTAGGTGAGGCACATCAGGAAAGTTCAGGCAGGGTACAAAAGTATGCCAGGGCCAGTCCCCACCAGACTGGATAAGCCACACAGCAAGGGACTTAGTGCTGCTCTTCCAGCCAGAAGATGTCCTTCCCCCAGGGGTCCGGCTCCAGAATCTCAAATGTATTTATATAGCAAAAGTGTTGGAACCTGTCTCCTCTTTAGTAGCAGGAGCATCAGCAGGCCTTTACAGTCCTGGGAGTTCCTGCTTCCGAGGTGGACCTCCTCCCCACGTACCTCTGGATCCCTTGGAGCATTGTCTGGTCCCGTTGAAGGCCAGCAGCCCTCAGACCCCCAAGGAGCCCATTCCTACCCAGGGCTGGTGAAGACTGGCTCAATCCTCACTGGCCAATTCTGCAACTAGAGGAGAAAGCACGGGATCTCCCCACACATCTAATAACCCCTCAGCATGTGGAGTTTACAGCCTAGAGCCCAGCCGAGCCAGGGCAAGGCACTGGCACGTCCAGTCACAGAGCCCCGAGCCAGGCCAATCAATACCACTTTCCTGTTTTAGAACTGGGTAATTATGAGGGGGAGAGATTGCCTGACCTTTCACCTGCACTGCATTACTTTGCTGATATTAAGATAAATTGCCTGATTTTGGGTAAACATATGCTGCAATTCAAACTGTCAGCACTGGTTTGCTCAGGGATAATTTGTATTGATCTCCCAGCTTCTTCCCAATTTTGCTTACTGACCTCGTGGATAATTAGAGAAGGAGCCCTGGGTGAGCTCAAGTCGGGGATGAAGAAGAAATATGAAGAAGAATAAAGCAAATTTGTTTTATGTTAATATTTGTTGGTCCGCCCCTCACATCTGTCAGCATCAGCAAAGCCATAAATTAATGCCTTTGGTTCCCGAGCAATTTATTCCCAGGAATTATTTAGCAGCATGCTTAGTCTCCGAACATGTGTCACTGGGTTAAATTAATTTAAACTCTGCCTTAAACACAACAAAACAAATGTTATTTTCTGCTGAAGGGGAAAAAACAATAACGTTTATCAAAAATGTATCTGTAAGCTAGCACCTTTCTGCATGGATTTCCGTCAATCCATGAAAGGGAGGGTGGGTTTTCTAATAAATCCCCCCCTCCGGAAGTAATTAGCACCCATTATTTGTCCTGAATTCAAATTTCGCTAAGATGGCCTGCTGCCTGTAGGAGATGAATGTATGTGTGAAATTATATCGTTTAAGATATGTCAGATTACAAGGCTGTTGTATCAAAAGTCATAAAACAAATCTCCCCTGTGAAATATCTCTTTATTAACTGTGCCATAAGATATTAACATTCCTCATTTAGTGGAGGGCCTTTTATCTGTTTCAAATACATTATTCGTCCTTTTGGAGATAAACTGTATTAATATCCATTTGAGTAGGCTACTGTGGCCTAATGCATAGTAATTTTTGTTGGAGAGCTTTTATTTTAGAATAAGAAAATTACACAGCAATAAAACCTGAATGAATCAGAAGCTAGAATGGCCGGGAATCACATTCCATGCCAAATGAGGCAGGCAATCAGGCAGCCTGTGAAAGGCCAGATATCCGGCTATCATATGCAGGCCAGTCTCCAGTGTGGGTCCTACAAATAGAGCCTGACATGGCCACATAGACTTGATTCCGCACGCCGGATAGCCTGCAGCTTGTGAAGGGCGCATATTTAAATATATTCAAGTGTACTGGAGTTAATCTCGTTACTTTACATGCATTGAAGTCATAACAGAAGAAGCGTTCTAAATATTTAAGTCATGCCCATGTACTGGGGGATTAATCATAGCGCAATTGATAAAATTTTAACGGTCTGTGATGTCGGTTCAAGTTGGGATTGCCAGAGCTAATGTGGCAGCCGAAAATGGCATCAGGCTTTGAGCTGCAGCTGGGGCCAGAGTAGCTCCAACTGGCCTGCTGCAATTAGAAACATACCAATGGGCAACCGTGCTGGGTTTTTCTTTCTTGTGACATCAGTCATTGTAGTTTACATTTTGAAGGCTGAACTGTCTTTGTCAGCCAGCCCTGCTCAGGGGTCTGTGTTGTTCTCCAACATCCCAAAATGTAAATGGCTTTCGCCAGACTTCAATGGCTAATCCATTGGTGTGTAAACCCTATTCACTTATGTGATAAGGGGACATGCTCCTGACCACAGATGACATGTAGAAGACATTGCAGATCAAAAAAGCAATGTTTAGGGATAGGATACTTCCTTACAGAGAAAAAAACTCCTAGGAAGGAAACTAAGCCCCAGGAATTTTTGAAAGGCCAACCCATTCACCAGAAATTTACTAAGCAGCTACTATGCTTTCAGGGCTCAGCTGTGCCTGCATCCCAGTGGTGTGAAACATTTCCCCAAGGGCAGCTGTCAAGAGCCAAAAATGTTGTTGTGGACAGCTCTCCACACTCACACACTCCAGTCCAGGGGACTCCTTGGTGGTAGAAGTGGACAGGACCATTGCATGAAGGAGGGGCCGGCAGTGACAAAGCTTAATTGTGACAACAACCTCCTGAACACCTTGCCTCCATTCCAGGGAGACCCGGATCCGGCTGCCAGCCAGGGAGCAGTGGGCCACCTTTAAAGACTGCTGGAGTAATTGCTCTTCCAGCACAGTTGTATCTTTAAAACAGTGACATTAAACACACGACGGGGAGACTCCTAGGTAGGAAACAGCTGCTTTTAGCACCATCTTTCCACCCTGGAAGCTCAAGCCAGCATGCAGGTTGCAGTGCAGCAGAGTCTCCTGCCCAAAAACCCTGACTCCAACAGTAACAACAGGAAGACATTCATTTGCTCCATTCCAGCTGCTGGCTGCAGCTATTAAGTGAGCCCCAGTTTCATTTCAATAATGATCGGCTTCCTGTAACTTCCCAATCATGCATTTGTCATAATGCAGTAATTTTCTTGCTACAAACAGATCCTCATAATGAGGCCGTTTTTCACATTAGCAACATAACTACATAACAAGAACATCTGTAGTTCCTTTTCCGAGGGACAAGAACGTGCTTCAATTAAGGCAATGGGTTTGTTAAATAAGATATAGTATATTTTACTAACAGGGCTACCCAGACCCTGCCCCAACAGACTACAAGCCGTCAGTGTGCCTGAATGAACACAGGTTGTAATGTGTAAAAATTAAATAAAGTAAAATTAAATTGCTCAATACAAAGACATTCCTCTAGAGGGTGTTGGTGATTTTAGTGACAAAGTGCTATTTGCTGACAAGTAGTTTACACATTAACCAGCCGAATCCAAGGGGGAAAAATGCCAATAGCAATTATATCACCTTGAGGTTATTAAATGTCCCACTGATAAGTAACTAGGTGAGCTTGACCAGGTGATAAAGACTGCTGAGAGCAAACGATTGCTTGTGAAGAATGCTTCTCTGCCCCGCTGTTTCTCCAGATAGCTTTTCTTTCAAAAATGACTGTATAAAAAGTTGCATTAAAAAATGTGTGGCTTCGGAAGTCAAAATTGATGCTTAGCCGCCCCCACACCCCGCGTCCCCCCTGCTCCAGCTAGAGCACTTTCAGCATTCCACCTCAGAACACTACACAAAGTCCCCAAATGTCTGGGGTTTTCTCTCCCCCTTTTTTAGGCTTTAAAATGATGCTAAGTTCTCCACTTTATCATCAACTGTCTCCTGCAAGCGCATTTCATCTATAAGAAATTCAGATGCTCGGGAAATTAAAATTTCAAAGATCTGCTGCAAAAAAAAAATCAATGGGGCAAGATCAATGCTCATAGAAATTTCATGAACTTTGAACTGATCCAGGCATGATGATGAGGGGTGGCTGGAGTCGCAGGCAGCTGACGGCTTTTAGTGTGGATGAGAAGCAGCCGGACAGCGGGGAGGAGTGCCACGGTTTACCTGGGCTTTTGCTTTCATATTTTGTTGGACAAAAATTTTTAATTTTTAGTCTATTCCAGTAACAAGCAGAAACAGGGGGTGAAAAATCCTCCTTCCCAACCCAGTGTGTGGATCTCCCTGCTTAGGAGCACCTAATGCTTTGCACACTAACGCAGCCACAAAATGAAATCGGTTCCCTTTGCAGCCGATTGCAGGTGCAAATTAATATTGTAAAATGAAGATCAATACATGGACAGGGCCAAATCAATAGTGGCTAAATTATTGCTGCATTTTCCTCCTCATTCAAGATGAGTTGTGTTTTCCTCTCAAAGTCAATACTTCGCAGCTTTTCTCATTAATTTCTCAATAAATTTGGCAATGAATTTCAATCACAGAACTCGGCAGGGTGAGCTAAGCATTGTGGTGTGCATGGGAAACACAAAGGCCACACGGTCCCCACATCGCTCAGTGGGGTGCTTGGCCTGGCTAAGGGACAAACAGTGAAGACAGAGGTCACCCTTCTGCACCTAGACGCCAACTCCAAATTTGATGTCTCCTGTGAGTTGCTTGGGACTTGTCTTGTGTCTGCTCTGGGCCACTGTGGGGGACACATTCCCAATGCCGGGCCCACCTAGGGGTCAGTCTCAATTTCCCATCAGTTCCTCCAGAACTTACCGTATTCCATCAGCATGTCTTCTTGGAATAAGAAGAGCACCACAGTTGACTTCTATAATTGGGATTTGGAGCCTCCCTGCACACTCGGGGAATTCTGTTCTGGTATTCATAGAGGCAGCCCAACCGGGCCTACTGCACAGGGACCCACTTCCATTCACCACTGCCTGGCAGCGGATGGCAGTATTGTGATGTGACACCAAATGCAGAAAAGGGGGCAGCCCATCTTCCTTGTTACCAAAATAATACCCTTGCTGACAACTATTGGACTGCATTCAAACACTTTTGTTTACATACCTCAAAGAATGCATTGGATTGTGGCTTGCATAGGCATGGGGGAACTACACCAACCAAGCCCAGCCCTATAGCTGAAGAAAACCAGGCCCTGGAGCCTGCGCTCTGCACACCACACCTGTCCATCTCAGGATGGTCCAGCACAGACACACCCCAGACTAAGGTCTGCCAATCCCTGATGGGACACCCCCCATTCCCAAAGCTGCAATTTTAACCAGCTCTCTAGGCAGAGAGGTATGCTCCAAAGGGAGGCAGCAGTGAGTAAAGCCACCCTCAATAAGCTTCCATATGTCACTCTCTGCTTCAGGAAAGCAAGTTCCCTGTGTCCTCATCCTCTCGGAGATTTCATGGGAGGTGGAAGGAGGTCATAAAAGCCAAGAGAGAAGCACACTCTGTAGACAGCAGTAGATGTGCACACTTAAAACCAGCAGGAAGAAGATCTCAGTGCGGAGTACGGTTGCAGAGCAAGCTTGGAAGCCAGCTCTCCCAGGCTGCAGACACCCTGGCTGTGGAGTAAGATAAAGGTCCCTCTTGAGGGCTGAGTGTCCCTGCTCCCATTGTGGAAACCTCTACTTCCTGGAAAGTGTAAGGAGGGCCACTTCAGCCTCGTTCAGAGCAGTGCGTGTAGCTGGTGCTTAAAGGTACTGAGGCACAGCGGTCAGGCTTCTGGAAGGTACCAGGCCTACATGACAAAGCATCTCTATCAAGCATCTCTAATTTCGAGGCACAACATGAGCATACTGCTTGTCTGACATCTGCATGGATTTGTCCCTAATATCTCTATGTCCATCAGTCTATACACACAAAAGCAACCATGTGGTACATCCATTCAATGGAATACTACTAAGATGTGTAAAGACATGTCTCTGGACACATGCCACAGTGGAACCCAAGAACATCATATGCTGTGTGAAAGAAGTCAGCCCCAAAGGCTGTGTATTGTATGATCTGCTCCTACAGGAGTGGGAGAGTTAGACCAGTAGCCGCCAAAGCCAGGGATGGAAGGGAACGATGAGAATGTGGAGCACAGTTCAGGGAAAAAAAACACTGCGGTAGGTTTACAACAATGTGCACATAAAAAGCTTTTGAGCCAGGCAGTGATGGCACACGCCTTTAATCCCAGCACTTGGGAGGCAGAGGCAGGCAGATTTCTGAGTTCGAAGCCAGCCTGGTCTATAGAGTGAGTTCCAGGACAGCCAGGGCTACACAGAGAAACCCTGTCTTGAAAAAACAAAAAACAAAACCACCTTTTGTTTCTCAGCTTCTCCTCACCGTCTTTGTACATCAGCTGTACTCAAAGCAGATGTGAGGTCCCTAGCATTTACACCCCCATGTTGACTGTGGCACTATTCACAATAGCCAAGATATAGAGCCAGCCTGGGTTCCATCAGCGGGAGACGTTAGGAAGAAGCACATGCACGCTATGGAGTCTTAGCCATGAAAAACAAAGCAAAACAGAAATCAGAGATTTGCAGGAAGATGGGTAGAAGTGGAGATCACTGTGTTAAGTAAGCCAGACCCAGATGAATTTCGAATGTTTTTCCTCATAAGCAAAATTTAGATTTTTTTTTTTAAGTAGAGGGAACATAACAGGTTCAAAGGGAAGAGGAACGGGAGGTGGTGAGGAAGACAGAAAGACAAAACATTGCATGTTATGTGTGGGAATGTCACAATAGACCCCATGCTAACTGTAGGTGGGGGAATGGTAATGAAGGCTTTCATCTGGGTGTGTCTGTGCTCAGGGAAATGCTATTCTGCATGCTTACATCTATTCGGCAGGTAGCACAGGTGCTCCCAGCAAGAGCAGAGACCCATGCAGCTGTGCACCGAGAGACTCCCATGCAGGATTTCCCAGCACACTTTTCCCTTCTGTCTTCCCACTGGCATCTAATTCCAGGTCTTTCAGGATGAATACGGAAGGAAAGAAATATTTGGAGGCAAAGCCTTTAAACACATGGCCAGGATTAACATAAGCGCTGGAATCCTCAAAGCTCAGGCCTTGTGCACAGGGCACTGCACTCTATATGTGCCATGGAGAGCAGCCCTGCTGGCCAGATATGCTGCTGCGTGTCTGCGACCCTGGCTCTCAGGAGGCAGAGGCAGGAGGATCAGGCACTTAAAGCCAACCTGAGCTTCATAGGCAGATGAATTTAAAAGGGGGGGGGCTAGCTGGGAAGAAAATTGCTTTCAGTGGGAGGGGGCTGGGAAAAGAAAATAGGGAATGAATGACCTAAAGTATATCACATATAAGATTATATCATATATAAGATGAACCTGTCAAAGAATTAGGAAGGGGAGAAGGATGGGGAGGAAGGGCCAAGCTCTGCTTTCATGCATGTTGGAGATGACAAGTTGTCTGTGAACCTGAGGCGACTGGTCCTCACCTGTGACCTTTATAGCTTCTATGCCCCTCCATCCCCCCCCCACACACACACACACATCCACTTGCTCCCTGGACACCCAAGAGCAGGTCACATTCTTCATGGAAATCTTCCTCACCCTTGCTGAGCACCTAGGATGCAGCCTCCAGGGCCATTTCCAGAGAAAAGCCCACAGCTCTGCCACCTGCAAGTTCTCAGGGAGCCATTGCTATCCCCCAAATCCAAGATGTGAGAATACTGTTTGTATGGAGGCTGTTTTTCCGAACTCCTCTCCACCCCTGTTTCTTTCCCACAAGGCTGAGTCAGTGCAGTTGTGGCCATGTTCATGCTGGATGTGTGTCACAGGCCATGGAAATCCCAGGGAGCTTCCAAGAACCCACTGCTGCCCAAGCAAGGTGTGTTTCCCCCTTGCCCAGGTACCCCCATCCCTGAGCACCTAAAGAGTTGCTGATTTTCCTTCCCAAGAGTCACCCACAATACCCTACTGAGGACTCAGCCCAGATATGCACGAGATAAACACTGACCCCCAGAAGGCAGACCCCAAACCACAGTGATCTGTGTTGCACCACCACATCATGTCTAAAACTGAAACACCCCGTTCCCCTTGGTGACCATCCAGTCACCTGGCTTTCCCAAGCTCCTGGCTGAGGAGCAGTGAATGAGAAGGTGCAACATCCATGGGTGGATACAGGGACCAGTTTCTCTAATGATGCCATGACAAAGACCAAATAGAACCTACCTGGGGCTCTGTTCAAGGCAGTACTATGGGTACAGGGTCCCCTGAAGGCAGGGAGGCCTGTGAGCCTGTGGCCTCTGGCAGCTATAGGCTGTCTCACTAACAAATAGCAAGCTAACTTCACTTGGGGAATAACTGCTGTTTCTACCCACAGGAAGCGCTTAAGGGAATTCTAAAGTCTTTGGCTTAGGATATACCCCAACTGGATGGCAAGGACATACACAGCAGCCACCTGCCATACCCATGAACACACAACAGGAGCCTGGACCCTTGATGTGTGTGCCCTAAGTGCTAACAGACCCAAGCTTCCGTGAGGGATTTCATGTTGAGAGTACTGACATCAAAGACAATACACTGTCGGATAGGCGATGAAGGGCTCTCATGTACACATCAGGGCAGCTACACTGACATGGAGCCAAGATCTTGGCTAGGACCAAGGAGCACAGGCCAATAGTACTTCCCTATCCCCATAGAGACCAAAGGAGATATGTCAGTCAGAGATAAAGGGGAGGAGGCCTAACCCCAAACCCAACCTCATAGCTTTCCAGACAACCAACTTCTCTGTGGCCACAGGATGCCTAGAGGGACAGATCTGGGCCTACAAAGGCTCAGAGATCTCAGGGCCCCATAACCTAGCAGTCGGGTTTCCACATATGGAATGTTGAGCTTGAGGAGAGAATTTAGTTAACTAGAGTCAAAGAAAAAAAAAGGACTCATGATAATGCTATGTCTTCAAGACAAATAAAAACTCCTCTGGTGGGAGAAGAGTATACCAAGATCTGCTGCAATGGCTCCTGGTCCCCATAGAGTTTGTGTTTTAAATTGTCACATGATCCCTTCTGCACCTTCAACAGATATGCACCACTCCATCAGCCCATGCCTGCAAAACCCAAATGGGGGAATCCCATCTCCTCTTCAGGGCCACAGGAACCTTTGTAGTTATCCAGGGTCAACAATCTGCATCTCAGATTTCCATTTTGTTGTTGAATTAAAAATCACCCAAAGGGAAGAAAGTTGGATCCTGATAATTTTCTACAACAAATTTAAAAGGCCCAGAAGTCAAGCAACAGTTCTTTGAACGTATCTTTTTCTCAGATGTTTCTGCATATCCCAAGTCTTGTTCTACTCCACTAGACATGGACAAGACCTAAGACCGTCTAGAAATACAAGCTTTCTAATGGAGACACACAGGGACCTCACTCCAGTTCTCCAAGGAGCCAGCCTTCACAGAACATTCCAGAGTAAAACACTCTCCCACCATCTCCTCATGTCCACCATACCCTCATGTCCACCATCTCCTTATGTCCACCACACATGTGGGGGTGGACTTTGTGGGAGGAAGCTCAAGCTCCATGCTATGAGTCCAAGAACCAAGGAGTAGCTATGCCCCTTGTCACCATGATAGGACCAATGGGCAGTTTATCTCCCCTCCTCCTCAGGGTCAGAATCGCTACTTCCTTTTAAAGTTCTCCATCAAGATGTTGGCTCCACAGCTGCATTGGTTCTCATGATCAACCGCTGGAGGGTTCCCTGGAACGACCTGGTACCTTAAACCTTATTCTTTTGTCCTGCTTATTCTTTCCTTGCTCACCTTCATTGTGCTGTGCTTTTTAAATGGCCATTAGTTCATGTCGGTCGTCCACTCCCCCACTAACCCTCAGTGTCTTTCCCAGCCAGAAATGGAAATAAAACTCCCCTAGATAGTGCTGCCGGAAGGGGGGATAAGAAGCAGGGACACTGCCTATGTCAAAGAAAGAGGGTCAGGCCTGTCTCTCCCATCCACAACCTGCCTACCCTAAGTGAAGCCAACGACCCTTTTGTCCTTTGGGTAAGACAAATGGCCGTCTCCTTGAAGCCATGTCTTGTCAGGTGGGCTGCGAAGTCAATACCTTCACCTTGGTATGGAAACTTTGTGATTTATCAGTCCGTCTCCCCTCTTGGGTTCACGCAGTCCCAACATACACAGCCAATCGGGCACATGGAGCAGACTGGTCACAGCCAGCTGGAAAGCAACCAAAGCCTCTGTGATGACAGACAAATGTGTCTTCTTAGCAACAGCCCAAAAGCACTTGACTTGTACTAATAACAAAAAGGCCACGCTGGTCACCGTGGGTCTAAAGACGAAGCACCCTGTCACCAGCCTGGTTGGGAAATTAGCAAATAATGTTCTTTTCCTTGATAAATGGGTGACAGCCCCGTCTCACCAATCATTTTTAACATTTTGATGCATGCCTATGATCCCACTGGAGGGGCAGAAAAGTTTACTGGCCCTCAATTTTCACATGATGAATGGAACTCTCTAAATGTGCGATTTCTGTATGAGGTATAGTTCATTTTAAGCAATTCTGGTAAATGGGTGTCACTGATTAGGACAAATTGTCTACTTGTGCTGTGCCTCATTCTCCCGCCCTCCTTTGAGACAGGAAAGAGGAGACCGCAGGGATAGGGAGCCTTCACACAGCCCTCTTTAAAGGGGTATGTTCTCCAGCCATACCCCCAGCACCCTCTTGGCACACAGCAACTTCGCTGATTGTGGCTCAGGGAGAGCCAGGTGCCACCCAAGGGAGGACACCAGGTGAATGCTACCTCCTTGCCTGAGGCTCATAGGGACCCACCCACAGCCTTCAGTCCCCACTCCCAGGGGAAGGGGCTGAGGCCTGGAAGCTTACCACCTAGTCCTTGTGAAAAACAACACAAAATTACCACCCTAAGCTATCCATGCTTAGACATGTGGCAAAAAGCAAGAGTGGGGTGAGGCTGGGAGGAAGGTGGTGCTATTTGAGTCATGGAATAAAGTTTCAATTTTGGGAGCCTAAAGATGGCCTGAGCTGACAGTGCAGCCTCATGCTAACCTTCAAGACCAGTAATTTGACATAAGGGTCAATGTATTCAGGGGCATCCACTACCAGGAGGTGGCTGGGTGTGATGAGGATACAGACATTCTGAAACACCCAACAGGGACCACCATCATGGGTGACAGGTATGGCCACGGGCATACCCACTGGACACAGGAAAGGGAAGTAGGGTGTCTGGCTGACTTTGGCAGGGGAGGTGGAATCTCTCATGACTCTGGGTCAAAAGCCCCACATTCTCGCAGCCAGTAGGATAGGATGTGTTCCTGGATTGTACACAGCAGTGGCTTGGAGTGTAGGACTGAAATAATTGGGTGGTTTGTGTTTAACATTCGGTTTAGCAGAATGCAAACGGCATGGATCGTGGGCGGCAATTTAGAATCATTTGTTCTGCAGATACAAATGATTTGTTGGGAGAACCACAGGCCAGGGAGAGAGGAAACTGGAGCTGTCCGGCTGTGGTGAAGGGTGTTTGAAATCCATAGCGTGGACAGAACCATGTCTAAATATTCACAAACAACCTTTCCACGTGCCAGAAACACAAGGGTTTCCCCAGGTAAGGAGAAATGACATGGAAGGTGGAAGCCAGCCAGGAGACTCAATAAGAGTGAAACCGTCTCCTGACAGGTACAGGATGGAGCTGGCACCCCTCAACGTGAAGCCAGGGTGGAGCTGGCACCCCTCAAAATGGAGCCAGTTTTAAAACACAGTGCAACCTCTTTCTAAAAAGACAAACCTAAACACTATCAGAGAGAACAGAAACTGCTTGCAATTACTGACTGAGGGATGGTCTCCCAAGCCTGACATCAAATGCACACATGTCTGTATGAAAAGATTCCCATCCAATGAAAGCATCACAGACCTGGGGCCCTTCCAGATATCCACCGTGTGTCCACTTTAGACGGGTCTATGCTGCCTGCCAGCATCTTGTTGAGTGACTGGGCTCAGTCTGTTACTGGCGACATGTTGACTCCCGGTAATTTGTGATAATTTCTTTAATTGAGCAAAAAAAGAATTCTCTAAAATGAGGGTGGGTCAATCAAACTTCAGGGCAGGAGGTCAGCCAAAAAAGCCCCCAAATGCCATTCCTGGTGTCTCGTGAACTAGGCTTAAACCCAGGCCACAGCAGCAGCCTCTGCTCCTTTGCTAATCAGGAAACATTTTGCCAAATGTCCATTGTGAGCCCCCCCCTTCTCTCCCTCTCCCTCTCCCTCTCCCCCTCTCTCTTCCTTCTCCCTCTCCCTCTCCCTCTCCCTCTCCCTCCCCCTCTTCCTTCTCCCTGTCCCTCTCCCTCTCCCTCCCCCTCCCCCTCCCCCCCTCTCTCTCCCCCTCCCTCCCTCCCTCCCTCCTTCATTTCCTCTCCCTCCCCACCATACACTTCATACTTGAGAACAGGCCTGCAAAAAGCGTTTTCATGAGAACATAATCTCAATTAGAAGCGTACAAATTCTAAACCAACTTAATCAGGTAATGCCATAATGTTTCTATTCTAATTAAAAAATAATTTCTTTTATTACTCTTAACAATGCGATGTGTTTGTAGCAGTAAAAATATGAGAGCAAAAGCTGCTTGATTTCGCCTATATGGTAAGTTCCTCAGGTAGGCAACTCCGGGACTGTTTAATTATTATTAAACAAGTCAATGGTATGCTATTAGACAAATATTAAAACAAGCATTGCACTTGGTTATTAATTTGAACTATTCACTTTTAAATGCAGCAAATATCTCATTAATTTAATTTTAGGTGCCCACCAGTTTATATTGCATTTTACAGTCTAAAGGCAATTTACTATTAACTGGCAATTACATACACAGTGATTGTTAATTCTGCTTCTAAGTGCTAGCCGCTTGAAAATTGTTCTCTCTCTCTAATTTCTGACCTTCTTACAGCAGAGGTGAGGCTCGCTGGGAATACAGAGAACTCCTATGGAAGAGCTGGACATGTCATTTGTGGCTCATTCTTTTAATTCACCGTGCTAATCAACTGAACCGCCACAGTCTCCCAAGGTAATTGTGACTTGAGAGGGACTATGAACGACAGCCAAGGGGCTAGATGGATGGGGCCTGGCCAGCCTTCCCCTTCCAGGGGCAGAGGCTGAGCACGACCACTCTGGGTTGACTAATAGGGTCTGGTTTTGAAAAATCTGGTGTTTCTCAGGTCACTGTAAACAGCTCATTTAGACCTCTGCCAAGTCCCTCCCAGCCTTTGGCAGGCTAGTGGCAGCCCCTCCTCCAAGCCCAGGTTCATTATCCAGTGGCCCTGCAGCCCCACAGCTGGCTTCATGCCGGGAAGGTTAAATGTGAAGGTGTCCCAGCAGCCTCCGGGGCCTGGGCACACTGATGGGAAACAGACGCCCAGGGGATGGCGCCCATGTTGTGACATCCAGAGGGGCTGGCTCAGTTTTCATTGGGGAGAGGGAGTCCCTGTGATTACCTCATTGTCCCCATCAATTTCAGGGCAATGCAAATCAGACAGAAGCTTCCAGGCCAGACAGGTTATGACCCCACCTTTCCTCTGCTCCCTGAGAGTATAAAGTCCTGTATCCCTTACACACATGTGAAATGTATATTCCTGGTAATGATCACACACACACATGCACATACACACATACACACACACACACACACACACACTCACACACACACACACACACACACACACACACACACGCTAGCTAGCTAGCTAGTTAGCTTGGAAGGGCTGAGCTTGCACAGCCTTGAAGCAAATGCTCACACATGAGGAAACAGGAAATCTCCAATCCCAGGGCAGGAGGATCTGAGTCTTGGACCTAACAAGTCTACTCAGTTTGAAAGTAGATGCAACCACGCAGGATGGACACTAAGTCTCCAGAAAGGCTCGTTGTGAGGTTATAACAAGCTCAGGAGACACTGCTGTCCTTTAGGAGGCAATGGACATTCTGGTCAAGGAGGGCATTCCACCGAGCCAGAGCGCAAGGGGCTTCAGAGAGTGTCCTTCCTTCCCTACCCACCTGTCCAGGAGAGCTGATAACAGGGACAGCTACCACATGGGCCCTATGGGACCTGCCAGCCAATGACAAGCAACTCCTCCTACCCTCCACACCTGCATCTGTTCACAAGTGTTCAAACCAGGACCTATCTGTAGCACTGGGGACAGACACGGGCCAAGGAGGAAAATCAGGACCCGAATCTCTGTGCCTTAAAACTGCTCGTAAAAGGTTTTTGTTTAAAGGGGCGGGGCATAAGGGGGCACTTCTAAAAATCAGTCATCTTCAACATTCAAACCAAAACCCCAAGAATACAAACACTCAGGGAAGAACTTGCCTAGAGCAGCCCCGAAGGGAACCAGCAGACCCTCCTAACACTCCCACTAGAGAACAAGGAGGACAGGCTGGTGAAAAGCAGGCCAGGCTTGCCAACTGTGGACACAGGCTCACTTGGGTGCCACCAGCCAAGCCAGGCCACATGAGCAGCATAGGGACTCACTCCACACCCAACCCTGCCATGTGTCCCTCAGCTCGTTGTCAGGACAAGAACAAGTGCACAAGATCTCCACATTCAAGGAGCTCAAACCGTGAACAGGCCCCACCGACCTCAGCGGAAGTCCAAGCTGTCGCTAACTTTCCACCGCTGATACTATTTACCAAGTGCCCTCTGTATGGCAGACACTTTGAGTTGCCCTTGATCCTTGCCAAAACCCCATGAAAAAGTGAGGAGAGAAAACTGAACTCAGAGGAGTTCAAATCAACATGGGCCAACAGCCAGTACCCTGAGGCATTGGGTCATCTAGTTAAATAGTCTAAGTTTTTGCATAGGGCCTGTTGCCTCAATAGCCTGAAGTTTCTGGCCAGAGACTCAGCCATATGTGGTACCCATACCACCAGCTACCTTGAGGAGTTATGTTGACTGTATGTATGGGGCGGGTGATTAGCTCATTCATGCACATGACCTCATCCCCTTGGGCTGGGGATGCCCAACCAGGCCCAAGGTAGGAGTCTAACTTCTTATCTCCCCACGAACTGGACATCCAATATGAGTACCCTCCACTGAACAGCAAAGACACTTAGTTGAAGGAATCTGCAGATGTTCCTGAATTGAACTATGGGTTAATATTTAATAGTAATCGCTCAAGTTGAACGTGAATTCAAGACGTCTAACGCACTGAACATCATTGCTGAGCACAGCCTACCATAACTAAGTTCAGAGCACTTACAAAGACTATGCAGTGTGAAGCCCATTCAGTAATACAGCGAGGAACTGCACATGCTCAGTGAACAATGCGCGGAAGGTAAGGAAACACTGGTGGGGATGGTGGAAGACCATCTCCCCAGAGGAGATCAGAAATAAGGAGAGGTATTATGGTTTGGGGGAGCCACCTGCACACAGCTTTTAAAAGATGTCCCATTTCTCTCTTTTTGTTTTAACATATTCTCAAAATCTAGAGGAACTTTTCCTTCAACCTTTAGACTTTCCCAGAGGCCAAGACTATCCCGATTCCCCCAAAGCCACTAGGCACATCAACCTTCTGCTATGCCCACAGCCCTGGATCCTTTCAGTTCTGCGATCCTGGTGCCCCACATTGACCAGGTAGGGTGCTGGGTTATCAAGAGCTAGATGCCCAAGAACAGTGGTTCCCAACCTTCCTTATGTCATGGTGATCCCCAACCATAACAATTATTTTCATTGCTACTTTATAACTGTAACTTTGCTGCTGTTGTGAATTGTAAATATTTTTGGAGATAAGGTTTGCCAAAGGGATCACAACCCATAGACTGAGAGCTGCTACCCTAAGATAAGGCTGAGCCCCACCTTGGGTGGCAGTAGGCCTACGGAGGAGCAGGGAGTCTATATGGGGCCAGTCTGCTCCTTTAGTACTTCCTGTAAAAGGAAAGAACTTTCGCATCTGTGATTTCATGAACCTTAATGTGGCAGGAAGGGGCCTCAGAAACCTCCTGTCTGCTGGATAGAGCAGAGGATGGCACCCAGTGGGATACCAGCCCAGGCCCAGGCCCAGGCCCAGGGCCCCTTCAGGTGGTAAGAGAGTGGTCAATGCTAGGGCTCCAAACCCTCCAGTATGAATGTCACCAAGCCCCTGCATAGCCACAAATAATCAACAAGCACCCATCCCTTCCACCATCCCTGGGCTTCAGCAGGAGTTGTTCTGCATCAAAACCATCCCTGGTGCCTAACGGCATGTGGAACAGACTGAGATCACAAGTCAAAATGCAGATGAGTGAAGTCAACTTCAGTTGAAGTTTCTCTGTGGCATCTATGGCATCCTCAAACAAATCAATTAAGCACTTGTGTGAGCAAAGCAGGATAGAAGCACCTCTGATGTCCCACCCACAGGGGCCACAAAGACTACCCATTCTATCCATCTGGGCTCAGGCTACTTGTATCCTCTGGAACATTGACACACCTCCCCATAAGCAACAACCCCCTGCAGAGTCTAAGATCCCAGGCTCCACTTAAGAGACCTAGCTTCCACTGGAAGCCTAGGTAGATGACAGGCTGTGACCTCTCCTTTCTGGTCACAGCTCAAGCCAACTGAAAAGCAGTGATGAGCCAGACTGACAAGTGGGTGGGCACAAGGCCTTGCATGCAGCCAGGCATGAGGCAGCCACTCTCAGGGGAGCTAGAAGCGGCTGCAGTTACCAACAACTCTCCCTGCCACTTTGCTTTACTGGTGAGAGGCAGAGGCCTGCAGATGGGGGGAAACGCCAAGGTCACACTGCCATGTCTGTCCAGTCATCATGAGCTGTCTAAGATGCAGATGGAAGTGTGCACCTGATAAAACTCAACAGCATGCCAACGGTCCTCACTCCTCTATTGTACCTCCCCCACAGTACCACCGGACACCCACCCAAGGAGGCTCCCACTGAGACGGAGCACCCACCACTGCCCCACAGAGGCTGGAGCTGCCAACTCACCAGTGTAGACAAAGCGTCCAGGAGCGCCTTTGCAGAACTGCTTAGACTTGTAGGAGAGGGTCACTTCAACAACTCCAGGGATGTGTCGAGGCGGCGTCTGCACTCGGATGGCGTGGGGGGTTATCAGCTACAGAAACCACACACATGAACAAGCGCTCAGTGGTGCAGGCCCTGAGAGGCGGACACTTGCCAGTTGGATATAATTACAAAATGAGCATAAATTGGACCATCGTCTCGGAATGTTCCCTCCTGTCACCCAGAGACTCTGGGCCTATGGTTCTTTAAGGGAAAGCTCAGCAAATGTTCCAGGGTTTTAGTTTGCAGGAAAGGCCACAGGGCATCATTCATATGAAAATCACCACCATATGTCTCCTTAAACCTGTGTCTAGTAATTCTAGAACTAATTGTTCCAGGGTACTGGAGGACCTCCTATGGCATGTTTAAAACCCAAAAGTTGTGGGAGGAGGGGCAGACCCACCCACAGGACAGCCTACCACAGGCAAACAGTAAAAGGGAACTTTGCAATAGGTGTCATATCCCTACACCAGAAACAGCTTGTCAAAACCATTCACAGAGGAGGCGACTGCTCAAGGCAGGCCCATGTCGCAGGCTTACCTCACTCCACACCAACA
>NW_028227263.1:8340000-8350000 GCF_978045245.1 Mus caroli | reverse complement strand
ACTTTTTCTCTCACCCCCTCCATCCCCAGTCTTCCACGTGAGTGTGCACACAAGCACATATGTATGCAGGGACCAAGGATAGGAAATGGTCCACAGAGTCCCCCCCTCTGGGCTAGCTGGGACAGGAAGTAACCAGCCATGGAAGCATGCACAGAGAGTTTGGGGTGAGTTTCTGGATGGGAGCTTGGAACAAGCCAGATGAAACCAAACCAATGGAAAGTGTGAGCAAAAGAAAGCCGACAGACAAACCAATAACATGAAGTCCAGGGCAGGTGAGACAGACGGGTGTGAGGACCAAGCAGACAGAAAGGGAGGAGGAGAAGGAGGAAGCTGGCAAGGCCTGGCCCCTCTCCACCTGAGTGAAGTCAGCTCTGCCCCATGGGGCTGTGGCGGTCTGATCGCCCGGTGAGAGCAACTCCACGGGAATTAACATAAAGGATGGTACAAAGGAAAAAAGAAGCATTGCAAATAAAAAAAAAAAAATACATGAAGCATGTGCCTACCATTTTCCAGATAAGAAGGGGCCGTACCTTCTGACGGGTCTAGGCGGCGGGCCCGCCTCCCGTGTTTGGAATTGTTGTGCACAAACATGTTGTCAGACACGGCCAGCACGTGGCCGTCCACGTTGACTGTTGTCGATACAACGACCTGTG
The DNA here is from genome assembly GCF_978045245.1 of Mus caroli. Lineage (NCBI taxonomy): Eukaryota > Metazoa > Chordata > Mammalia > Rodentia > Muridae > Mus > Mus caroli. The sequence continues at coordinate 8,349,347 of NW_028227263.1, read as the reverse complement.
AAAACGAAGTGGATTTGAAAATGGAGTTGGCACAGGAAAGCCGGGGTGGGCACTGCCGCCTTGTGAGCAAGATAAAAGCCAGCTCAGAGGCTGCAATGCGGAGACTTTACTCATTCTGGAGACTCTCCACTGACTGAAGTGCATTCTCAACTCTAGCTGGGTTGTTTTGTTTTGTTCTGTTTTGTTTTTGGCTAATGGGGGTGGTTTGTTTTGTTTTGTTTTGACTCAAGATTGCTTCTTTTCAAAAAAAAAAAAAAAACCCTGTGCCACTAATTAGGGTTTAATCTCTTATTATGCTAACAAGTGGATTCAATTCAGAGAAATATTCTTCTAGCCATTAGCTTCCGAAATACCCCTCTAGCCACTCATTTGAAAACCTCTGTTTTGATTGATCTGCTCACATATTGATTAGATAGTTTATCTAATTTAAATTAGTTCACTTGAGACTAGCCTCTCTTGAAGACCTAAGAGGGAGGATTCAATTGCCGCCCCCCCAAAAAAGCTTCATAAAGTTAGGGTTCTCACTGCTATTCCTATTCCATCAGCAGATGATCCCTGGGTCAACTGTACAATTATATTTAATATCTGAGAAGGAAATCCTTTGTACCTGAAAAAAAAAAAAAACAACCTAAATTTGAATTGTGGACATGTTTTTCAATGCAGGAAAAGGATCCTAAGGAAGGGTGGCAAGGGCCCACAAGAGGCTCAGCGCATGTCCAAGGGAGAGAGGGCAGGCTTGATGGCTGCCTCATGGGACGAGAAAAGGAAGCCACCATACAGAGAAACCACCTTGCTGGTGCCAACTGTTTTCTTCCCAGTGAGCTCACAGCAAGTGTCTCAGAAATGGCGCACTTCAGCAGACCTAGGCAACAGCAAAAGGTGGCCTGGCTGCAATGTTTCTAACAAGGCTGGAATCAGAGGGCCTGGAAAAGCGAAGAGCTGAGCCTATATTGACTGTGGAACTTGAGCCTGGATTTGACATAAAAGATGCTCAAGTGTTCCTGCCCCACCTGGCCAGGTCTGGGGGCCAGCTCCTCCTGAGATCACTGGGTAGGGGGAGAGGGGAGTGAAGACTGCCAGATAAATCGAAGGTGACAGGCCAAGGCTACCAAGGCTACATCAAGCCTCAGTAAGTAGTAACCATTGGCAGGTGGCCTTCAGCTATAAGAATACATTGCACCAAATATGCTTATGACAGGGTGAGGGACCCAGGGTATCAGGAGCTCTCAGAATCACTGCGAGGCCCTTTTATAAACCTGGAATGGCACTAAGAAAAGGCCTATTAATACAACAAATGAAGTACATTGATTGTTTAACTGATGAAAGACAAATAAATAGTTTTGTCAGGCATAGTGATATACACCTATAATCCTAGCACATAGAAGCCTAAAGCAGGAAAAATAGTAAGTTCGGGGACAGCCTGGGCTACACAGCCAGACCCTATCTTAAAGAAACACATACAAACAAGTAAACAAATTAAAGGTATGTTGTATGTAAAAGAGAATTCAAAGCTACAAGCTTATATAAGGATATGTGTGTAGAACACTGTTTTTTAAAACCTCAAGCCCCATAAGATCATGGTGCAGGGGGCATGATATTATACACACCCTCAGCTACCAGTGGCACTGTCCCTGATTCTTTCCCTCTTCTTTTTGCCTTTATAACAAGGTCTCAGAAACATCAGACTGTCTGAATGTCTGAATGGAAAACGTGGTAAGTGCAGCCACGATGCCCACTCTAGTTTGAGGGTTAGCCATTCTCTGGTCTGAAGATCTACAGCCACGATGCCCACTCTAGTTTGAGGGTTAACCATTCTCTGTTCTGAAGGCCTGGCATTGCTTTAGGTGCTCTAGCACCACTATGGTGTCACCTATGGCCCAGTGATCTCTGCTTAGGGAACCTAGGGGCTGCGCTTTTTTGCCAAGAATCTCCCTGGGCTTGTAGACCCTGCCCTGAGTGTTAAGAGAACTTCCTGAGTATGGTACAGAGACCTGCCAGTAATGAGACACAGACTTAACCAGGATATATCTTTTAAAAAAAAAAGAAAAGAAAAAGGCAGAAATAAAAATATTTAAAGACGCTGTCTCTGCTCTGTCGTCTATACAGAAAACAGTCACTGGGGGGGAATAGAAAAACCAGACACACTGCACCGTCAAGTATGGGCCAACCCTGCAGTGTGCCCATAGGAAGGTAGAAGAACTGCAGCACCACTGCATGTGTCAAGTAAACCACAATGTGACAGATGTCCAGGTAAACCTTCTGAGAAGCAGGGGAGAGTGAAGTGGCTGGAGCCACTATGGTCTCACACTGCACCGTGATGGGTGCCATGTTCCAGCCTTGGTGAGGCAAACAGAACCCTGCTACTCAGCCTGGTGTCACCTCCTCTGCCCAGATGGACCAATTGTGCCTGTGCCTTGCGATCTCCTGTGTTTATTTTAAAAAGGGGGAAGGAGATCTGGCCCCGTACTTTACAAGAGCTGCTATCCCCAACCATGATAGCCAGTATGGGTGAACTTAAAGACCCGCTTCCCTAAAGAGCTGTGAAGGCAGAAGATGGACGCCACACACTTCCCTGAAGGCCTGAATTACACACAGAACCCTACAAACGCTGTGAGCTACTTGACATCCCAGATAGGACCCCCTCAGCAGCGTAGCTAACCTAGCACTCAGTCTCATTCTGTACTTGGCTCTTCTAATTTTACAATGAAAATCAGCAAAGCAGCCAAGCTCATACAGAGAGGGCCCCTGACCCTGACAGAGCCTTCTGATCATCCACAGAGACAAGAAAAATAGGGATGCTGTCATAGCTGGTTCTTGAAGCCAGCAAATGCCCCTCCCCCATACAGACCAATTCCTTGTGGCAGAGGTGCATGTGCTAGCCGAGATCCAGCACAGACTTGTAGTGGCTGGACTCTGAATGAAGGGAGCCAGGCACCTGGGAATCATGGAAGCTAATGGAATTTGTAGAGGCCGGTGCTGAGTGAGTCCAGACGCTTCAGGGAAAGGTTCTAGACACCAGGCATGCTGGAGAGTTGGCATCATGGTCCTCTTCCTACTTACTACCCCCATACACAGTGACGGTCACTCAACCAGCCATTTTATCCCTAAAATGTGCATCCTCAGCCTGGACAAGTTTTCAGAGCTGATGTTCGGTGGCTATGGGAATCATGATCCTCTCATCTTCCCTGTCCCTGCACAGACTCAGATATCTGACACAGAAATATACTGAAAACACGAGATCATTTTAAAATATATTTGATTTGTCTGTTTCTAAATTGTTTAATTCGTGTGTACGTGTATGTGCCCGAGTCTAGTAGATGGACCACATGAGTGCAGATGCCCTTGGAGGACAGAAGAGGTGTCAGAGCCCTGGGACTGGAAGTAGAGGTGGTCGGGAGCCTCAATGTGTATGTTAAGAACGGAACCCGGGTCCTCTGCAAGAGCAGTAAGCATTCTTAACCACTGAGCCATCTCTATTTTTATATTTTTTTTATCCAAAAGAATCAAGCTCAGTGTGTTGCTAGCCTTGAGGAACCGAAGAGCTCTCTGAAAAACTGAGAACTCTGGAAACTTGGCAGGACAGGCAGGTTGGGCTGGCACCTGGAAGGAATGCGTACCTGGAACCTCCGCATGTCGCGAGGGTTGCCCGCATTCTTCAAGCAGTTCTGATTGCACTTGAGGAAGAACTTTAGAAAGAATCTATAAAAACACACAAAGAATGGAGAGTTAGGGTTAGCTCACAGAAGACAACATCAACAACAAAGACACTTGCAAGGAATAACTGTAGGCTCCACAGCTGTGCTGGCTGCCTCAGAGCAGGGGGATGCTGAGTACAGATGTAGGGCTGGCTAGGGATGCTCCTGGTCTCCGCTGTATGTGGTAACTTAGCACAGCTGTCCGACACAACAGAGTCCCAAGATTGATCATAACAACTGTGTCTTTCTGAGGGACCTCTTCTTGCAAGGATCTTTGCATAGCTACTAGCTTTTAAGAGAGACACCCACCCCAGACAGAAACACCAGCATCAGACAATAAAGATGCAGAATGTCTAGTAAAGTTTGGAGTTTTCGATCAGTAACAATTGACTTTTAGCATAAAAGTATCCTAAAATTAATTTATGAAAAAAAACAAAACAAAACCAAAGTCAAAATTCTATTAAATGTGCTACATCTGTCTGGTAACTGCAGTTTCCAGAGTTTATCTTGCCAAAGTAAATACACTATCAAAGACCAAGTTTTAAAGTTACAGTGGAGTGTGAGAGCGATCAGAATGAAGTATATGCAGGTATAAAATAGTCCAAGAGCAAATTTAATTTAAAAAAAAGAAAGAAAGAAAAATGGTTTCACTAGGCCTAACCTTCCAGAAGAGAATGGGGTATGGATGGTCTCTTATATGCTTTTAAGGGACTAGCTGGTAGGTTTTGGTATTGCACAGAAAGTCTTGCTCAGACTGAGCACAGGAGTAACAGGCCCCAGTCCTGGTGAGGATGAAGAGGCCAAGCACAGAAACAAGCTTCACTTCCCATCAGATCTGGCCTTGTATACAGCAGAAAGATTCAGGAGTCCCGACAGTGTGCTTCAAGGCTCTGATGACAATATAATCACCCCGTTTCCCTATCTCGCCACCGTGACAGATGTGCTGTCTTAATATGAACAGGTGAGCCCTGGGCAACCTGCATATGAGTCGCCCACTCATGGATCTTATCCCTGCCCCATCTCCATCTCTATTCTCAGAGTCTGAGCAAAAAGTGAATTTCCTGTTAGCACACTGCTACTGTGGCTAAGAGCCTGTGTGGCGAAGCTGCATAAAATACCTACTCTGTTTTCTCCCTGCGTGTCACCTGTCTTGTTTAGAAGTTGAATGATGTTTTATGGTACTTCGTAAAATTTCCTTAAATTTGGTCTTTCATGTTCAGGTTTCTTCGTTAGTGATTACAATATAAGAAAATAAAAGACTCCACAGGCTAAGACTCATTTCTCTTCCCAACACATCTTGGAGGAGCCAAGGAGGGCAGAAAGAATCCCTTTGATGAGGCTAAGAATGGTGGCCATTCAATTAAATTTTCTTACATACCAGGAGTCCTCCCTACTTTGGGACAGAATTTACATCTTTTATTAACTCACCTCACCTCTACACTTAGCTCACGACGCCTCTTAACACCATCTGCCATCAGCTACAGCAAGTCACTTGATATTCCACCCACCAATTTTTCCTAACAACCACTGTGCAATTAAACTCCACACGTTCTGCACCGAGGTAAATTAGACGCACCTGCGGCCACACTGCATTTGAACTGCATCAGAAAGGGCCTAACAAGGTGAGGGCGCCACAAAGTTACCGTCCTGTCAGGCAATTAGGTTTTCACTTCAGGGACAGCCACACGGTGCAATTATGCCCCACATTACCACCCGGCTAATCTTCTGAGCAGGCGCGGCCGGCATGCTGCTCATCCACGGAGCTAGTGTCGGGGGCTTCTCTATAAAATGAAAGATTTCTCCCCCTCCTGAGGAGGTTGCTCGAAATTCCTTGATGTCTGTTTAGCCAGTTTGGCTCTCTTACCTCTAAGACAGAAGGGTGGATTTTAAAGATATCCTAAGCATCTTTGGGGCATTCTGGAGTTTAACTATCATCAGTTTACAAACTACAAGAGCAAGACTGGGTGATGGGTACCACAAACACACTGAGCACTGCAGGGGGCAGCTGGGAGCCGCCGTGGGCACAGACAGCATACACACATGTTCATGCTTGTTCTTTCTCTCTTGCTGCTGGCAATCACAGCTCTGCTTCTCTGCAGAGTGTGTAACAGCAGTGGTCGTGGGTCCATGAGGAAGATCTACTGGGAACAACCCCTGTGCAGAACAGGGTCCTTACCAAGCTCCCAGGCACCAGTGGCACTAAGTACACCACCACAAGCCAGGCCAGAGGAAAACCTCCCTACATAAAAAGTGCTTATTTTAACCCTGGTTTTGCTTCTGTTTAATTCTAGGATGCAATTAAGGATCCATAGGTGGGAAACGGAGCCCAGCCAAAGCAAGCCTGCTGACACTGCGCACTGTTGCATGGGAGTGGATGCGCACCATGGCTCCATGAGGTGTGCTGTTGCAGTGTTTGGGAAAAGGGTGAGAAACCAAAGGCCCACGCATGAAGCCCAATGGTAATTCCCACATCCTTTACTCAATTACCCTTTAATTGGCTGTTTCCTAAGAAAAACCTGACAACCACTTTACATATCTCAGTTCCAGAGTCTGGTACACAAAGGATTTAGTACTCCTGTTATGAAAGGGAAAAATCCTCCCTCTGTCAGAAAATCTTTGGCTTTAGCACCAATAAACTCTTTATTATTGCTAAACGTGGATTTGCTGCTCGATCGCAAAGGGCGATAAAAATTCTAACCTGTCATTAGTACATTATGCTTAATTGTGTACAGTGTGTTTTTCCCCCCGGCATCTGCTGGCCCAACGTCAAAATGACCGTTATGTGCACTAATTCCCTGACCCCGTCTTTATTTCCCTAAAGACTCATCATCGCTCACAATGGGTACCAGAGTAAATCAAGCTTGAAATACGGGCTTTATTTACTTCTTTCTTACAGGCAGAGGGGAAGACAGGGGCTAAAAACAAACTGCTCTGTGCCAAGCTACCCCCAGGAATACTCCATTTGAAACATCATGAAAAAATTCCAGAAAGTTCTCAGGCAGAAAGTAAGATGCCATCCATCACTGTAGAAACAGACTTTCCTCGGTGTTCCCAGATGAGGGAAGATGCCATGATGCTGTTCACTGTCATTCTTGAAAGGGCTGGCTCACTCTTCTAGTGCCTGAGATCGCATCATGAGGGACTGGAACATGCGAACACAGCAAGGCCCTTGCCCGGAAGGACAGTGGGACTAACACAGTAGCCCAACAGTTTAAGGTGGGAATCCTCTCCTGATAGGGTACCTATCCTCCCGCTGTGGAAGGGTGTGGCCCACTGCACCCAATGAGGAGTGCTCAGAGTTTTGCTTTGGTGATGTTGTATCAGAGACCAAACAACTCCAATGTTAACGTGAGTACCGGGCAGCAGAGGAACAAAGCTGCTTCCGGAGAGACTAGAAGTAACGGGACCCACTGTTCCCATCAGAGCCCAACGTGGGGATCCCAGGATAAGGGGTGAGCAGAGCCCCCACCACAGTAACTAATTTCCAAGTCGGCTCCATCTCTGTGTGTTTAAGCTATGAATTAGTTCATTTATATTTACTTTTATGAAGCTGATTAACCGAAGCTTCTCTATCTGATGAAAATCATTTTAATTGTAGTGTTAGGCTCCTGTGTAATATCCATTACATTATGAACTGTTTAAATTCTACATGGGTATTGTGTAAATTGGCCCTTTGTGAGCTAGCAGGCAATTAGGACCAAACAGCTCTCCTTTAAACGGCTACAGAACTTTGTGGTGGTGTTCAGGACAATCAGAGACAAAGGAGGCTGTTTAATTGTAATTTAATGGAATATCAAGGAGTCCGTGGCATTAGACGCTGGCAACAGAGAGCAGGAGAGAAAAATTAACTGCAATTATGTTTGATTAAAGCTATCCTTCTCAATAAGCAGCAGTCCTGACAGGCCATGGGGCTCTAGTGGGCTCCAGGATGGCAAAAGGTGTTGAGCAATATTAGGGCCAATAAAGGGGATATTAGCATAGCTAATTACAGCCCTGCAAAACCTGTAAAGGGGGCCTCTGTGTATTGTAATGTGGGAAATAATTGGCCAAGGCCGTTATCAATTACATAAGGAATGAATTTGGTTTGTCAGAGAAAAGCTGATGAGATGCCTCTCATCTGACACCAGCCCTTCCTTCATGTTTCCAGGCGGCTCCGAACTCACCCACGTCCATCAAGAGCCGAGCTACCACCAGTGGCCAAGTCACTGATAAAATCAGCCTGCCAGCAAGGGTTAGGTAATTAATACCACTCACCTCCCTCCTCCCGGACGCTGATGTTTTTACCTAACCGAAGCCACTAATCATGCAGTAATGATTTCTTTCCCTCTGGTCAAAGGAAAAATAGATCCGTTCTGTAGAAATGTGGCGGGCTCTGAGGGTGTACCCTTGTGGCTGGGGAGGACAGGGGGAAACTTGGAAGAAGTCTCCCTCGGAGCCTCTTCAAACACCCTCAAGCCCACAGAGTCACTAGTCACAGCTTATTTGAAGGGTGTAGGTCCTCTGAGGCTGTGCAGTGCCGCTCTACAGGGACTTTCATTTAGTTGGGTTTTAGTTGTCAAGGAGTGGACTGTTCCAGAGTTTAGTTTTGCCAGAGTTTGAAGATGTGAGTGAGCTACATCACTAACCCTCGTGAAAGACACGTGCTCCAGCGAAGCAGTCCCAATGTGCCCTGGCCTCTGGAAAGTTAAGTAGCGGAGTGCCAAGGACAGAGTTCTGGCGTCTCCAGCATCCCTCCTGCACCTGCTTCCAGCCTGTCTCTAGAGGCACAACCTTCTCCTAGCCCACAGTCATATGCAGCCTGGGAAACTGGAAGCCCAAAGGAAAAAGATGGGTGCTGTATCATGGGGCTGAGTGGCTCACTCTGAGCTGTAGGTCTGAGCCTTTAATGAACAATACACTCAAGTGATGGTGTGTAAAGGCTCCAGGCCATCAGCCAAAACCCCAAAGCAATCCCGTATAGGTCAGGAACTGATGACACTGTGGGCTTCTGGGAGGGACACACCCAGCAGTTGCAGATGGTCCCCTGCAACTTTAGTTAGTACTATTTTAATTCATCATATCCTGAGTGAGGAGGAAAAAAAAAACAGATAGTCTGACGATCCACCTGAAATCTCGGCTTCAAGGCCGCAGCCACAGTGGTGCCAGGTGCCGGGTGCCGGGTGCCGGGTGCCGGGGTGGGGAGGATAAGGAGCAACTTCTTCAGGAATACAAAGTTTCCTCTGAGGGTGAGGGAAGCTTTCTGAGCTAGAGAGAGGCTCTGTTCCCGTAACCTCATGAGTGCGCCAAGTGCCTCTGAACTGTTTACGTCCCAAATGGTTAATGCTGTACTAATGTCAATTTCACTTCACAAGTTCTTGCCCCAAAGGAGAGCAAAGGAGAGGGGCGGTACTGAGAGCTCTTAGATGAGGGGCGGCTGTGACCCTTACCTGCTATTGAGATGAAATAGTTAAGAGTCAAATGAAAAGATAGAGCCTTTAAGAGACTTTCCCCTGACTGATAAGAGAGTAGCCGAGTGATCCTTGAGGTTCCTGCTAATTGCTGGCAAGTCCCTGAAAGCAGTGGTCGCAGCTGTGGTGTGTGCACGCCGGGCCATCAGTCGCTGGAGTATTGACTACTGAGCAATTCTAGCCGATCGGGCCCAGGCGCTTCAGA
>NW_028227263.1:8332500-8337500 GCF_978045245.1 Mus caroli | reverse complement strand
ATCCTCACTGATACGGTTTCCCTAAATCTTCGGGCATCGTCCTGATATTGCTCCTAAACCTTCTGCTCATGCAGGGTAAGTTGCAGGAAAAGCAGAAAGGCAGGCAGGCAGAGAGACAGACAGACAGACAAACCGACAGGATGCACAGTCTTATCCCCTGGCAAAGAAGAAGCCCTGAGAGCAGACTGCAAAAACACAAGGGAACACCAGGCAAGCCGTGGCTACAACGTGGAGATGGTAGGGTGCGCCAGACTGGGGAAGAGGTGACCCGTGAATAGATGCATTTAGGTGCTGACAAAGAAGCTCATACAAGTCACCAGTTCCATCTGGGACCTCCATCCTGGGACTGCCTCAGCCCACAGCTGGGAAGCATAGCACTGGGTCCAACTTCACACGTCACATTTTATTTTCTGTTTTTTTGACAAGCAGCTTGATCCAGGCTGATCTCCACTATCTGTTTGAAGAGTCTTCAGGACTATTTGCATCATTTTATCGCTAATGTATAATATATGGCTCTAAAGTGAGCCTGGGCGCTGTCTTGTTACTGAGCATAAAAAAGTAGGGGCAATAAAGACACATTAGTTCTCTGGAGCACAGCGGCTATAATGCAAGCAAGAAGGTTGCTGCTTAGAGTTAAGAGGAGGCCTTTCTGCCTGACTAAGACAATGGAGGAGTAAAGAAAATGTCAAATCAAGAAAAGCTGGATTTAGAGATGAGGCAGCCCGGAATGACGTTGGGGCCATATTTTGTGAAACTATAATGCAGTTGGCAGCAAAGACCCGTGTTTCTGATTCATCCAGGGCCGCATGGCAAAGCTTTGTCAGTCTGTGCAAGGTATAAATAATTCAGGGTGAGAGATGGCAATTACAGGGCCCTGCACAACCAAAATGAATATTTTATGAGGACTAAAACTGCTCCGGAATGAATCATACACATGGAGTCACACATGGCGAGTGGGCTCACACACGCCAGCCCTAAGGAGAGAGAAGCCCAGGCCTTATCTCCTTTCCGAGTGTTGACTATAAACCTGGAGAATGGTAATAAGAAAACAGGAAACAGGCTAGCCTGCCGGCATGCCCACTCCATGCCCCAGAGAGGCACTCAGTCCCCAAGACACATGGCAGGGAGGCACTGGCCCAACGCATAATGTAGACACTCTAAGTGGTACATTTCATAAGTTTGGCTTAAAGGGATTTCTGAATCGGCACGCAGAGCACTTCATTGTTTCAACTACTCAAACTACTGGCGGGTGTAGGCTGGGACCTCTCCATCTACAGAACGGATCTGAGCTCAGGGGCAGAGAAGAAGATCAGTGAGTATGTCCCAGAGCTTAGAAATGCTAAGTGCAAGCCCCCTGTGCTTTCAGCATGGTCCTCGCCTTCCATTCCACCAGAACCCTGTGCTCTAGCTCCTCCTGAGTGTTCAAGGCCTGAACCTTACATGACCAGGGTCCACTGACGAAGGAGCCAAGACCACATCTTCCACATCCATATAGGCAAGCCACAGGCAGAAGTTACTGCGTACATTTTTGAAAGTGGGTACAGAAGTAGGAATGGATAGGAGCGGTTACCCAGCCCTGAAAGAATGGTTTCATCTGTTAGGTTCCCTACAAATGTACTCCTGCTGAATTGCTAGAACAACCAACAACATTGTTTGTGGCCACCGAGGCCCAGGCCCACTGCTGAATAGCCATTGTGTTTGTCCAGCTACTGATACCTGCGCCTTTGTGGGGAAAAAAGGCCGGGCCGTGACATCAGCCCAGTACAAGTGCCCCTCTGTGCGAGCCCCAGCACAGGCCCGCCCGCCACGGTGGGAACCCAACACAAGATCCCTCTGAGAAGGTTTTCTTTAAATCCAACTCCGATGCATTGTTTATGAAAACAAGGCTATTAGGTATATTAATAATTTGATAAATAGGGATTTTCCCTTAATTATTCATGAAGAACATTTGGCAACAGTAAAATTATATGCGCAGAACAGGTTTATAAACCAGCTAATTATAAATTAAGTATGCAAGAGAAAATTGCTAACCTTGAAATTAAAATATTTTATGATTCTGCAATTACAAAAAAAAAAGGTAGAGAATTATCAAAACCCCAGCGTGAGCAAAGACTACCATGGCTTTGTACAGATGGCAGCGTGCAGGCCGGAGGAGTGACAGCAGAGGTGGGTGCAAAAGGCCCCACCTCCCCCAGCAGCCCCTGGAGAGAAGGATTGCTCTTCCCAGGGCAGCTTTCCAAGAGGGTAGTATCTGGAAGGACACCAACTTCCCCCATGGAGAGGAGAGGCCCTGTCTGGTTGGTTTTTTTTTTTTTTTTTACAAAGACAGGGCACACCTCTGCTTGCTGTCAAACCCCTGGCCCCTGATCACAGAGGCATCTTCTCTGTTCACACGGCTGAATTGGGAACCACGATGAAACCTGCTAGCCCCCCTCCCCCACCTCACTGCTGTCATGCTAGAATGAGGTCCACAGTGGATGTGGGGTTCAAAGGACAAGACTGAAGCTGGTGATGCAGAAGTGCTGTCCCACTGATGCCCACTAGAGGGCTTCTGCACTGGGAACCGGGAGAACACCACTGGAGATGGACATGGGGTCAGGCCCCTGAACTGTCTGAGTAAGAAAGGCGACAGTGACTCCCCTCTGGAGCAGGGCTATCTCATCACTTCTCTCTGCCCTCACTACAGAACACTGCTGCTTTGTCAGGGCCTCTGTCTACTTCTCCCTCCAAAGACCTCTGCTGTCTCCTCTCCCCAACCCTACTGGGTAAGGGCTAAGTGACCAGAAGTATGCACTCAGTGAGGGGCACCCATCCACATCTTCCTTTTACTCTTTAATGAGTGAAGATGAGTGTGAACAATTCCCATTTCAATGTCTGGCTATCCCCTCCCATAACTTAGGAGGACTTCAAGAAAACAACCATGATAGATAATTAGAGAACGCGCTGTTGAAAGGGTGGAATAGAAATAGACAGGATTTCTTAACTTCTCCCAAAACTCAGGGATGCAGAAGGCAGCCCTGCTCACCTTCTCTGGACATAGTTCATTGACTCTTATTGAAATCAAGAAAAATCCATTTAGGTGTCCCACACCCTGTGCCCCCTCCTCGCCCCACCCCCATCTTGGTTATAAAGAGTCTTGGCTTACCCCAGAGTCAAAAGCACTATTAATGGTTCACATAGTGGAAAGAACAATACAGAGAACATTCCCATGCCAGAGACCCTGACATGGAGACGCAGCTGCAGGTCAGACTAGCCAGCCAATCGGGGAGGTCTCCAGGAACTCAGATAATGAAATTTTTTCATGTATAAAATCCTTAATCAAAATTCTAGCAGTGTCATCTTGTAGTACAGGCATTACAACTTAAAATTAATATACAACAGGGCCCTTAACAGGACAATCACCCACCCACTGTATGAGACACAAGCTACCGACTGTGGCCTGACCCCAGCTCCAGACCCCAGCTGGCAAACCAGCTCTGTTGCCAGCACCCAGATCTCACTGTTCTAAGAGCTCCCAGTCCCAGAGGGACCCTAAACCTTGAGGACAAACCAATAAAAGGTGGTGTCACTCTGAGCAGTACCGCTAAGGATGTGACGTGCTCACCAAGTCACCAGCCGCTTTGGGGCATGGCTCGAAGCCACCTCTACCCAATTAGCTTAACTCATCAGCTACCATCTAAAGAATTTTTTTTATCATTTTGGATAGACTATTTACTGTGTGATAGGATACATCTCTTTCTTTACCTCTGGGATGCCCCCCGGAGGCTAAGCAACTTCCCCTAACAATGTTTAGATTGCTTACAAAGCTTCTCTAAATATTTGCCGTGTATTTAGCATGCCTAAGATTTGCCTGTTATCCCAAAGTCTTTTTGTTGTAAATTGCAATTTTACAACTTCATGCCTGTGATGTATTTTGACAAAGCTCTGCTGACACCCTCTATTGGCCTCCAAAGGCAGAATGGCTGATACTCCACGAGCCACCAGAGGACTCTCAATTTGTTGTGAGGCCGACGCTACTTTGCCATCCTCAATCTGCATGGAGAAAGATTAAACATTCAATTTGTTACTTGATAGGCCACAAGGTCCGCCACTTACCATACAAATGGAAAACATTACTGTCATCCCTCAACTTGCTTGCCTGAGTATTTTATTATTTGTAATATTTACTTCAGGGAAATTATGATTCATGTCATATTTATCTTCATGAAAAATGAGCATCTAAATGGAAATCACCTTTTGAATGTACCAGGATATAGTGTAATACTAATATGCTTCATGAACTATAAAATTTAGTCACAGTGTATGGATATATTACTGCACGACTTTAATACTCTCCCATCAAGCGAATTTTCTCTGTGTTAAGCTGATACTCGGAGCCCTGATTCCACTTTGGTAATCATTACACCTACATGACGGCACAAGTCACTACTTGTAGATTTATGTCCCCCCTCAGCTCTTTTGCATTAATCTGCCCCTGAATAAGCTATTCGCACTTCCTCCAGTGAACGCAGGAAATTGGAATAAGGTGCAAATTTGTAGGCCTTAAATCTGAACAAGTGCAGACAGATATTTTTCACCTGATACCATTCATTTGTTTCAAGTAAATACAAAAGACGTTTTTTATTCTTTGTCTTTGTCCTAAAAGCCGTTCTTCATGGAAATGACTGTTGTGTTTTCCCTCCATATTTACATCCATTTCTGCAGAAGGCAAAGTTAAATGGACTGTCTGCAATTAGCTCTGAGTCCGATTCCCTCTCCTTGACATCTGTGCCGACCCCAGGTCCCCAGCAGGCTGCGCTGTCCTTGTGGATCTGTGGCCGTGGTTGTCCACCTAAGAAGCTCCCAGGCCCACGGCCCACTTTTGAGAACCCTTTGGTATGATTGTAAAACATAAAACTTCAGTGGCTCCTGGTCTCCAAGGCCCTGGTCAGAGCCTCCCGGTTCATTACAGAGGTCGTTTGGAAATACGGAACAACGGCTAGGAGAGCTTGGTAGCGCTC